>NC_136063.1:1943004952-1943039952 GCF_964261635.1 Lissotriton helveticus | reverse complement strand
TTTTGGTTTCCTAATGATGTAAGGCTAGGTCATGTGACCTAAAAATAACACTTTTCATTAGTTTAGAACTATTTTTTTTCCCAAATGATGAAAACCCCTCCTTGTTTCCTCACTCTGACTTTCAACTTTGTGAGAGGAAGACCTTTTTTGATTACTTAGAAATGGCAAGTCTTGTAGCTGCAGCTGGTGCACCCCCACCACCACCACCACCTCCTAGGAAGAGAGGACCACCTCCTCAGATTATCATTCAGCAAGAGGAGGAAGAAGAGGAAGAAGAGGAAGAGACGCAAGGGGAGAGGCAGTTTTTGCCTGAGGAGCCAAGAATTTCTCATGTAAAGGAAGATTTCATATGGCAATTTTATTCATTTCCCCAGGGCCAAAAGAAAGTGAATGCCCGTTATGTTACTTGCCTTATCTGCAAGAAAGATCTGTCCTGAGGGACAGACAAGAAATATAGCTATGGCAATTATACCATGCATCGCCATATGCAGAGGTGGCACCCTATTAATTATAGTGTTGCGCAGGTACGTCACCTGCAGGATAACACCCCTCCTGTGGCCCGAACATCAAATGTAGAGGCAGTGACGGGACCAGAGGCGAGGGAGACGGTCCCAAACATACAGATGAAGTTTGGGAGTGTCAAACAAGTCTGCGTTTATTGCGGTCAATTGATTTGCTACAGGGAAAGTAGCATCACTCTAATCAACAGAGCTATCGACAATCATAATTGTCCAAAACTCCCCAGAAAATAAATTATCTTTTTTTTTGTTGCTCCTGTTGAGCCCTTTATAATGAATCATTTTCGTTTCTCCCCCCCCCCAAAAAAAAATATATATATAAAATCGTTCAAAAAATACAAAAAAAGTAAAAAAATGTTCAGAAAAATAATAAAGAAAATATAAAACAACAAAAATAATTTTAAAAAAAGTTCTTTTCAGAACTACCTCCTCTTTATAAAAAATTGCTAGAATGTTTAGCACTCTGGCAACCTCTATTTCTTTTGATTCGCTTCCCGGTTCGCGCGCCGGTACGCGAACCGGAAGCGAACCAAAAAAAAAAAAAAGAAGAGTAAGTATAAGGGAAGGAAACAGAGAGTAATGTTAAAAGAATGACAGCTAGAGGGAGTAACACAGAGATACTGTTTAATAGATCTATTTACCGAAGAAAAGATGGAAGAGGGTATAATTGTGAAAAACAAAATAGATAAGGAAGTGAAAGAAAAAAAGGAGAGTAGAAGAATAATAAACAAGAGTTTCTTAGAGAATGTGAGTGAATGTTCAAAATAAGAAGAAAAATAGTAAAGGATGTGGAATGAGAAGTAGGGATAGAACCGGACTAAAAGAACAATCATGAGGGAAAGTGTTAAGAAAACAGTGAGCAAAAGTAAATAGGAATAAAACAAGATGTATGATAGTGACTAAGGTTAAAACATGTGGAATAACAGAGAGAAAAAACAGAAAGCAGAAAAGAAGAAGTGACAGAAAAGGAATGATTGAAACAGCAAAGAAATGTAAATAACATAGGGGCATATTATCAACACAGGCGATAAAATTATCGCTGCTTTTATCGGCAGAAAACTGCCGCTAAAGCCGCTTTTGCGGCAGTTTTCTGCCAATAAAAGCAGCGATAATTTTATCGCCTGTGTTGATAATATGCCCCTTAGTGTGCTTGAACTACAGGGAGAAAGCATAATGAACAAGTAGTGAAAGAGTGATCAGTCAGAGACAGTGAGAGTAATAGAGACGGAGTGAGTGAACAGGAGTGAGGAACTATGAGAACAGAGTGACTGAGAAAAGGAGTGGAAGGAGTAGAGTAAGTAAGTAATAGAGAAAGGAATGAGGGAAGTAGCAAAGGCAGGAAACTGAGGGTTAAAGAAATGAAGCAGTGGAACTAATAGAAGTTAAATGTGATAGAAATGTAACGAAAAGAGTACAAAACATTTACCTTATAATTGTCGTTAACTTAGTCACTTGTTATTTTTATACTTTCAATCTGTGAAAGAAAGAACAAAAATTTGAAAAATATTAAAACATGTATTTAAAAATTAGAAAAGACAAGGGAAAAGATTGACAATCATCCAATTTTACAAAGAAATAAAGTTAGAGATAAACATGCAGAAAAAAAGAGAAAGAAACGGTGATAGACAGTCAGAGACAAAAAGAAATTGAAATAGAGTAAATTACTAAGAGAAAAAAAAAGAAGATACTTTCAGTGACAGAAAAGAAGGATAGAAGAGAAAACTAAATTGAAGTTGTGTAAGCTACTAAAAGAAAGTGAGTAAGGTAAACTATATAAGTAAAGGGTGAATAAGGAAAAGAGAGTGAGGGAGAGAGGAGACAGAGGAAGTGAAGGAAAGAGTGTCAGATACAGACTGAGTGAGGCATCTACACAATGTGATTCATAATGTTAGGAAACACAGGTAATGTAATTGAAAAACGTTCAATTTTTTTTGCTCATTCTACAATCACATCACCTGTGTTTCCTTTGCTTAGGTATCTCATTGTGCAGATGTAGTGTAGCATATGAAAGACTACGCAGAAGGTGAGCACTGTATGCAACAACTTTGACACTTACAGAAGCCTCTGCTTCTCAATGCCCCCTACACAGTCCTAAATATATACATTTTAAACTGACGGTATCTTGTTGCAGATGAAGTGAGGCCTATCTTGCAACATGGAGCATCTTTTGCACGGCTGCTGTGTCACAAAAGTGACGCAACGGCGGCACAAAAGAGGCGCACGGCAATCATAAAACTGCCCCTAACATTTTAAATGATTGTTTCAGGATGCCGATAAGGTGTGGCCTATCCAGAGATTTGTTTGAGGTGAGGCCTACTCAGAGTTACAGATTAAATTTAGGCTTGTTGAAGAGTACAGAGGAGATAATACATGTGCAGGCCTACCAACGAAGTGAGTCATGTCCACTGCACTCTTGAACAAAGGCCAGACCTCCTCTGTCTCCCTGGACAGGCCTAAACCTCATCTGCACAATGTGATTCGTAATGTTAGGAAACACAGGTGATATAATTGAAAAACGTGCAAATATTTGTGCTCATTTAACAATCTCATCACCTGTATTTCCTCAGCTTAGGTATCTCATTGTGCAGATGTAGTCTAGCATATCCAAGAGTATGCAGAAGGTGAGGACTGTATGCAACAGAGCAATGTACATTACTCACCTCCCTTGACACTTACAGAAGCCTCAGTTTCTTCATGGCTCCTACACAGTTCTAAATGTATATCATAAATACAAAAAGTACAGAATTAATTATACATGTTAAATGGATTATATTTGCTGTTCTCAGAATACATCAAATTTCACTAAAAACAGTGACTTGAAGGTATTCATCATATAACAGCGGGGAAAAAAACACAATCAAAATGATTGTGTTTAAAAAACCCATATAACATAACCAATCAGAAATCAGAACTCCTCAAAAGTAACTTACTTTCCATGATGTCGAAGGATGTCCTATGAACAGCTTTTACTCTGTTGTGCTGTTACTATTTTCAGCCCGCCACTTTCTGAAAGAAAAGCTCCATCGTTTTGACAAATATGTTACATACAATAAAAGACTTCTCGCTCTCTACCGCACTTCTTCTCAAGGCCATATCGTGTAAGAGCCATTTATAACTCTTGGAATTCTTCTAAGCAAATCCCGTCATTTTCTTTTTCCGCAACTTTCAGAAAGAAAACGTTCAAGATCACTTTCACAATCCTGTACTAGTAATATCTCACCCTTCTTGCTCACTCATGTTCCACATTTCCTATGACACTGATACTGCTTACTATGAAGCAGACTTACACTACCTCTATGACTACTACAATTATTTAATTCTCTACATCACTTTTAATCACAAAGCAATTTAAAACAGTACATAAAATTATATCAACTCCTAGAATCATTATAGGCCAGTTACCTACCCTAAATTATTTCTTCTGAAAACAGAAAGTAAGAATATTTTTAAGTCAAAAGGCAACATTGTTTCATAGTCAAATGTGAATCATTTCCGAAACATCAGATTTTTTTACATTTTCAATAAGCTGTGTAATAAGCGGATGTTGTCAAAGGACCATCATGTCATATAATAGCTGCAGTTAGAAATGTTCTTCCTAAAATCAACAACTGTGTAGCCACAACATTTGTAATTAAAGTTGAAAACTTACTTTCATCAGGTTTATATAGTTGGTATTTTAAAATGACATTATAACCAAAAGTTTGTTCAAAAAATGTGTACAGCATTGCAGACTTACATTACCTCTACTCCATGTTTTGATTGGCTGCTTGAATTAGCTTATTAAAAGAAACAGTTTTTCTGAACTCATTCAAAGTGCAGTTATTTTTCCATGACGTCAAGTGTTATGGTAAGAACACCGTTTGCTTTGGGGAATACTCTGTTGTCCTTTAACTAATCCGTGCCCACCATTTTCTGTAAGAAAACCTTCTTTCTTTTCAGGAACTACTTAAAACTCAAAAATAACTTTTTACTCTGTACTACACTTATCCTCAAGGCCAAATAGTGTAGGAGCCATTAGAACCTCTTGAAATTCCTCAGAGCAAATCCCGAGATTCTTTCCCTAAAATTTTGGTTGTAAAAACACCAGGTAAGAATTTTTACGGTCAAAAGGCAGTTTTTAAAAAAAGTTAAAACAGAATCATTGCAGAATGACCAACCGTTTCTAGACTTCAAATAAGCTGTGTAATGTCCTGATGTTGTTGAAGGACCATCATGATATATAATTGCTGCAGTTACATAAGTCCTTCCTGATATTGACAACTGCAAAGCCACAACATTTTTAATTAAAGTTGTCAATTTTGTTCCATCAGGCCTACATCGTTGGAACATTAAAATGACATACTGGCCATATGTTCGTATAAATAATGTGGACAACATTGCAGACTTACATTGGCTACACTCCATGTTGTGATCAGCTGCTTTTACTAGCTTGTTAAAGGACACTGATTTACTGTCTGGCAAAGTTAAATATATAAATCTTTCTGAGTCCACACTAGTAGTACTTGATAACCTACAGTTCTCGCAGTCATGCTGCCATTGATAAGAAAGGCCAAACAGATGATCTACATCTACACCTTCATCTTGCAATACATCAAGCATATACATTAAAAACTCCTGACAATCTTGCTGAATATTTTGAGAGAATTGCTTTTGACCTGAACATTTGTCTAACAGATTTCGAATTTCAGACACACTTTCTATTTTTATTCTATCAGTGCTACATTTCTCTAACACAGAATTCAATAAACTGCAAAATCTTTGATACGAATTGACCACAATCTCTTCTTTTAAAGTTTCTAGAGAAAAGACAACATTAACCACTACATTAGCATAGCAGTTGACACCAGAACTATTTTCAAATTGAAAACCAACAACATCTTCAACAGAATCCATTTTTTTTCTGCTTATAATTTTGGGTTCATCGACTTTTCGTCTTTTTGCTACAACCTCCCTACTATTGGTCACATTTCTTCGTTTCCGGCCTACCACACGTTTCTCAAACAAAGGATATTGAGGCAAATGTGGCCCATTCTCTCTTCTTAACCTATTGTATTCCTTAACACAATCTAGATCCGCACAAATGTTTGTGACATCACACTCAATCAAGTACAATCCCGATAAAGTTCTGACTCGTGACAATGCCACATATGCCATACCCTCCTTAAACACAGAACTGCCAATATTCACCAATGCACTGTCTACACTTAAACCTTGCGATTTATGGATTGTCACCGCATATGCCAAGCAAACAGGAAACTGCTTACGGCGAACATATAAGTCTTTTACAAGCAAAAACCTAGCAGAGCAACGACCAATTAGCTGTACTTCCTCAATGCCATCAAATTTAATTTTTAAAAATTCAATTCCATCTCTATTTCTGTATTTCTCAAAATCAACAACATTACCCATTGATCCATTTACCACACCTCTTTCAACATGTAAATTCCTTCTTAAAATTATACGGCAATTTAAGCACACATTCAGAGTCTTTTCAAAACCAGCAGTTTTAGATATAGTCTTCTCTAATGAATCCAATTTTTATTTCAAATTCTCAGACAAAATAATTGTTGCTCCCATATGCTCTATTCTGTCAATAGCTTCCAGTTTCACAATCTCTTGGTTTTCTAAATTCAACATTTTATTGTTGAAGATGGCACATTCTACAAGAGTTGGCATCAAACATATTCCAGATTTCTTCTCAGTAATTTTCCGAAAAATATTCTCAGGCACAACGTCTTCTTCTGGATACAAATTTGACAGTAATCGTGCATGTAAAGCTTCTTTCCCATGCTCGGTCACTTTTCCGATTCTAACATCTTGTAGAATATTCTTATAATCTTCATCCTTCGCTTGACGCATATTTTCACGCAGTTCAGCATAATTGAAGTTTAACCATATATTAACGTTGCCAATGCTCCCTAGGCACTTCCTGGTATCTTCATGCGTGAGCATTTTGAACACAGGTTGTCCTTTCACTGGTGTCAGCTGCAGAAGATCACCGAAAACAATGATGTGTTTGCCACCAAATAACACATCATACTCTGTTTTAAGAACTTCTTGCATTCTCAAATGCACAAAGGCAAGCATGACATTGGAAACCATGCTTACTTCGTCAATGATAAGAAGTTTCATTTTACTCAAGACTCTTGAAACTTCACAACAAGCATCTCCAGATAACTTGTGGTATTGTAATTTGTTATCATGCTCCACTGGCAGCATCAGTAGACGATGCAAAGTAATACCTTTAATGTTATGTGCTGCCAGTCCAGTAGGAGCGGTGACAACACAAGGCAGCGATGACTCAGTCCTTTTCTGCAAATAATATGAAATTGCTTTAATGAGGAAACTTTTTCCAGTTCCCGCTTCTCCACTCACGTACAGTCGGACAGGCTTCAACGACGTACATGAGCACTCTTTCTTCTCATGACTTAATCCATGATCAATTTGGTGTGTAACTTCGTCATATATTTTCCTCTGCTCAACGTTGAGTTGTCTTTCCAAGTCTTCTAAGTTAACCGCATCCTCCTGAGCATGTGCCATGGCTCTTTCCACTTCAATCATGGCAGTGGCAGCTTCATTTTCGATAACTGGTCCTCCTAGTGGATCCTGACTCAATGAAACAGAACTCTGACTGTCCTGAGAACTGTATCTAGCAATCTCGGCTGCAATCGTTGCTTCCTGCTCGATTTCCGCATTCAACATTTCTAGATATTTGGGAAAAACAGGACATTCTATGGTCTCCTTGGCGGCATTGAAAGAGTCTTCGTAACAGAGGAAATCTCCAAGCAGTTCCTCTTCTGCACGCCAAGGCTTGAAAAGTTGCAAAAGTGCTAAATAGAAAAACTCTTTTCTTTCAGGAGATTCGCCACTCAATTTTCGATGGTTTACCAAGTGGCATTTTCTTTGCTTGACCAGACATCCCTCACTTCCAATTACAGCATACACTCCTTCATCAATATCTTCTTTGATGTTCCTCTTGAATATGTAATTTTGTAGAACCTCATACAGACAAACATTCTTGAGGTGACTGCTTCTATTTGGATAATATGTATCCAACATGTTGGTCTTCAAAATATCTGTACTGTTTAGCTCCTTTTTTGCCAAATACTCAATTTCCCGCACAGGTTTCAGAACTCGATTACGCGTTGCAGCAAGACCAAGACTCGCCCAAATGATACTCCTAGATTTGGCATAGAGACTTGCTGAAGACAATCGGTCAGAACATTCGTAAGCTCCGATTTCTCGATGCGACAACATCTTCAGACTGAAACTGTACAACTTGTTACTGAGGCTCTTTTCATGGGAAATGTCCTCCCACATATCCTTCAATTCTGTCTTTTCTTTTTTGGTGATGTAAGATGTCACATACCGAGCCACAGCCATACAGTTATCAGCCACAAACTGTATATCCATGTTAGCATTCCACATAGACAAAATCACTGGGTTGTAGTCGTTGATGTACTTGGACTCTTCGTTCCTTTTCAAATTGTATGTCTTTTTGGGTGATTTCCTCGTCACGTTATGTCGCAGCGAAGACATCAAACTGTTCACTCTTCCTTTAGAAATCACCGGTCGTGGAAAGGCGAAACGACATTTTGTGTAGAACTTGTCCTTGTTTCTGAATTTACGACGACAGTACTTTCCACAACGATGGCTTTGGAAGCGTAAAACTTGTTCTCTTAGGCTTTTGTCTTCCTTTGTCTTTGGAACAGCACATGTAGAATACTGCTCTATGAAACTCATCACTAAGTCATCCGGATCTGTTCCAAATTTGGGTGCATCTTTGATCCATAGCAGCATATGTATATGAGGAGCACCTCTTGCTTGGTACTCCTTTCTCCAGAAGAAATCCAACACCTCTCCAAGAGGTGGATTTTTCTTGTTCATGATGAAAGACATCATAGCTTCAAATCTATGATTGAAGTACCTGCATACATTCACTGGATCCAAAGAGCACAGTTCTCCAGGTGTCTTGAATTCGATATTTTCAATGTTTCCATTTGCCTCTCGTAGAAATTCAAGTAAGTCTTCCCAGCCATACTCGGCACAGCTGAAAGTGAGGAACCATGTGGGAGTTCCTAAGTTCCTCAGCATACATTTTAAATCTCCATGTCGACGGTAACAGTACTCATTAGTACCACGCTGACATGCCATGAGATTAATCAGGTGAGAATCCAAAATACTGTCTTGCACATTGACTTTATCCATAAAGTCCCTTGCTGAGATATTTTGCATCTGTATACCACTTTTCAAGATGTGGTTCACTGCATATGACAGTCCAGACAGATCGCTTTCAAACAGTAGATGAAACAAATAGGGAATGCATTGACGAAACCTAGGATCTTCTGCATACAATCGTAAAGTCCGGTATTCAGAAGCAGGAATTTGATCAGGTCGCTCATCATATCTTCCTCCTTGACCTGTTGGAAATAGTTGTGGGAAACACCGAGCTTCCAAACTTTCCTCCCAAACACTAATGGGACTCCCTTTGGCTTGTTTCACTTGAAACAACTCAATAGCATTCCCCATGACTTCCTTGGAATGCAAAGGATGAACACTATAATGTTCATATATTTCTTCATTTTTAGAGGCTTCTACTTTCTCAATTTGTCCAGCACACAAATCGCTGTCCTCTTCTTCACTTACTTCCTCTTCTGCAACATATACATTCTTGTAGTACTTATTGTTTTTCATCAAATACAATGTTGCCTTTTAGACTTTCCTAACATCCACTAAATCTTGCCAGATTTTCTTACTCTTTGTTGGAACCCCATTAACTAAGATAACCAGAGGTTCCTCTTCCACTTTCTCTACTCCAATTGTATTAATGTTTTTCTTGAAATCTAGAGGCAAATAAACAACTCTTCCCTTTAATCCTCTCTGTAAATCTAATGGAGGCAATTTCCCTGTCTTTGGCTCCATTCGTACAATAGCCTGAAAGGGATGGACACTTTGAATCAAAATAGATTCATAAGTATTTAAATCCTTCAATTCAGAAGGAATCTCAACCAATTCCAGATTATTATGAACCGCTCTAGCAGGCATCTGGTTTTGATTTAATTTGTTACAACAATAAGTACACACACGTTGATCCGATCCCAAATCAAAACAATTTTCCACCATCAAGTATGTTGCGAAATCCTTCCATTCACTATTATTTTCCCTTTCACTTTTTGCATATAAATCCACTAACTTAGTCTGATTCTTATAATAAGTGCGTCGACAACACACACAAGTGAAATTAGGCCTCCCACTTGATTTCACCTGAAACGTGGCAATTTCCTTCTGAAAATTATCTGTACTGGAAACCTGTACACTCTCTTCCACATTACCTTCTTCTTCTGGGTCAATTTCAACATTCTTTTCTTTACTTGCAAAGTAACAAAACTCAATTTCTTCACAAATATTCTTCACATCTACAAGATGCAAAAGAGCAGTGCATAATTGTTTAAGCATAATTGCTGCACTCTTAGCATAATACAACATTCTAACTAATTTCCTCACTTTATTATGATGCACTGCTAGCTTTCTGAAATGATGAAAAACACTCTGGCATACTCTCCTGGAAAGACAAGCCAGTGAATGACCATGCAAACCTGTCACTCCTCTCACTCTGCAAGGATCTAATTCTTGCAACAACTTCATTTTGTGTTTTAAAGTTTTCTTATTAAATGTCCGTACAAAATCACAAAGCAAATTGATGGAATCCTGACGCATACTGCAAATACTACTACACTTCCAGGTGTACACTTGTCTCTTAGGACGTCTTCCTAAAACCTCATTACCTAACACCTCTTCTGCCTCTGTTGACACAAGATTTTCTTTTTCAACCGGACAACCAACTTTCACCTCATATGCTCGACCACTGGTGTCAACTGCATGCACCAAATCATTATCCTGGAAATAACTCTCCTCATTAAAAAATGCCTCACAACTTGAACTATGCATCCATTCTCCTGAAAAAACTTCACAAAAAATACTACAATTAACTGTTCTCTTCCATCTACTATTTGTTTTGAAATCATAAATTACCTTGTTTAGTTTCCTAATTGTATTGATTATCAAAATAAATAACATTCGCTTAATTTCGAATGCCTGATCAATAATTTTCTCAATGTTTCTCTTTCTCTTATAAAAAGCCACTTTCTGTTGACGTTTCTTAAATTTTTTTAACAAATTGGCAATTATCCTGTTGCGAAACATTCGTCTACGAATGTCCCTAAACTGATTTTTCCTTCTACTACCATGCACAGAGTTATCTCCTGCTCTAGCAGTAACATTTTTGATTGGCCTTTCCTTTCCGTTTAAATTGGCTCTCTTTTTCTGGACTAAAACATGTTCTGTACTGATATTTTTTTTTTCTGCAAATGTTTCTTAGGAATGATTTCGTTGTCTTACCCGGAGGTTTCTTGGTGACTTGACGAGTTTTTATTGTAGAGGACTGCTGCAAGCATGTAGTAAGCTGCTGTCTTTGACGTTTTGTAGCCTTTCGGCTTCTTTGCTTCGATGGCATACTGTAGTTTTGAAATGATCTGCAGTTAAATCTGTGGTAAAATATAATAAAAAGTTTTATTAACCACTATTACCAAACAGTAAATCAATAACAGTCGTCAAAAAATTAACACACTACTTGTCAATTCTACATACAATAATTTTTAGTGCATTGGCAAATTTAGAACTCACAAATAGTAGCAAAGAAATAGAATGCTTCTACATTTGACCTTTGCTCTTTTATATGTGAATCTGAACTAATTTTATTAGCATATTTCACTATTTTATTAAAGACACTTCACACAAGCTGTTTTTGAAGTTGTGTTTAATTTTAAATGAAACGGTTAACATGGTTACTTTTCATTTCCAGTAACTTTTAAAAATAACTGTTTATAGTTCCATAGGCTCACGCAGGTCAGCTTCCCACCCTATGTCATACAATTCTGACATATCGGCATCCTCATCATGTTCTTCATCATCCTCAGGATTTAAATCATCCAAGGGATCTACTTCCACTTATGTTTCAATGACAATTTCAATGATAATATCGAGATCAACAGTTTGCTCATTATCACTCATGCTTGATGTTGTCGTTATCTTTAAAAAAAGAGAACAACAATGAGATGTTGCAGAGTAAGAGACAAATCTCAGAGACTATAATAGTAAAATTGTTTAACAAGAGTAACATTTTGCAGATATTATTTACCCATGTCCAGCGATGCTGAGGAGGTGAGGCCTATGTCCAAGTTTTCAGTGAACAGGACTCATCTCTCCTTAACCTTGGATAAGCCTCACCAACTCTGTGTCCCCTGCTCATACTTAAATGTAAAGGGGCAGATTTATGTTAACTGGTGCATCCGCAGGGATGCAACAGTTAACGTGCGCTGCTGCTCTGCCACTAATGATGTGCCGTATTTACAATGTGGAGCACCATTGAACAAAAATAGCACAGATGCATCACGCATCTGTGCCGCAAAAGCGGCACATTGCAGGAATCACGTCATAAGCGCGACATGTCTACTACAATGTACAGGGGCAAGCCACACATTGCATGGTGCGTCACTGGCTGTTTCAAACAGGCATAAGGATTTGATTCAGCAATGCCATAAAGCTGACTCAGTGAAATGTTCTAAATTTCACCGTGTTAGTTTTACAGGGCTTTCATGCAAATGAATGCCCACCCTGCAACAAAACGCCCACATGAAACCTGACGCAGGTTTCATGTGGCACAGGACTTTACACCGTTACACATCTGCCTAGATGCATCAAGTTGTAAATATGTCTCAACATAGCGCATCTTTTGCGCCGCCGCTGCGTCACAAAAATGACGCAACAGCCGCGCAAAAGAGGCACACAGCCATCATAAATCTGCCCCTAACATTTTAAATGATTGGTTCAGGATGCCGATAAGGTGTGGCGTATCCAGGGGTTTGTTTGACGTGAGGCCTACTCAGGGTTACAGATGAAATTTATGTTTGTTGAAGAGTACAGACAAGATAATACATGTGCATGCCTACCAATGAAGTGAGTCATGTCTACTGCATTCTTTAACAAAGGCCAGACCTCCTCTGTCTCCCTGGACAGGCCTAAACCTGATCTCCACAATGTGATTCATAATGTTAGGAAACAAAGGATGATGTAATTGAAAAACGTGCAATTTTTTTTGCTCATTTCACAATCACATCACTTGTGTTTCCTTTGCTTAGGTATCTCATTGTGCAGATGTAGTCTAGCATATCAAAGAGTACGCAGAAGGTGAGCACTGTATGCAACAATTTTGACACTTACAGAAGATTCAGCTTCTCCATGCCCCCTACACAGTCCTAAATGTATACAGTTTAAAGTGACGGTATCTTGTTGCAGATGAAGTGAGGCCTATCTTGCAACATGGTGCATCTTTTGCACCACTGCTGCGTCACAAAAGTGACGCAACAGCGGCGCAAAAGAGGCGCACGGCCATCATAAATTTGCCCCTAACATTTTAAATGATTGATTCAGGATGACGATAAGGTGTGGCCTATCCAGAGGTTTGTTTGAGGTGAGGCCTACTCAGGGTTGCAGATGAAATTTAGGCTTGTTGAAGAGTACAGAGGAGATAATACATGTGCAGGCCTACCAATGAAGTGAGTCATGTCCACTGCACTCTTGAACAAAGGCCAGACCTCCTCTGTCTCCCTGGACATACCTAAACCTCATCTGCACAATGTGATTCGTAATGTTAGAAAACACAGGTGATGTAATTGAAAAACGGGCAAATATTTATACTCAATTCACAATCACATCACCTGTGTTTGCTCAGCTTAGGTATCTCATTGTGCAGATGTAGTCTAGCATATCCAAGAGTACGCAGAAGATGAGGACTGTATGCAACAGACCAATGTACATTACTCACAATAAAGCATTTTTTTTTTAAAAAAACGATTTTCTGCTCATAATTTGAAAACACAACACAGCTCCTATGTAGAAGCACACCCTGTCAGTACTTAAATTTGCCAAGCACACATGGGTGCATATTTACAAGGACCTTGCACCACGGGGAAATGACTTAAATTAAAATGGGGAAAATAACATCAAAGTGATTCAAAGGCCTTGTAAATATGCCCCAAGCAGCCTATGAAACTCTAGCAGTACATATCAAGAAACCTAATTGACTTCAAGAAGTGTACACGGCCATCATAAATCTGCCCCTAATATTTTAAATGATTGGTTTAGGATGCCGATAAGGTGAGGCCTATCCAGAGGTTTGTTTGAGGTGAGGCCTACTCAGGGTTGCAGATGAAATTTAGGCTTGTTGAAGAGTACAGAGGAGATAATACATGTGCAGGCCTACCAATGAAGTGAGTCATGTCCACTGCACTCTTGAACAAAGGCCAGACCTCCTCTGTCTCCCTGGACATACCTAAACCTCATCTGCACAATGTGATTCGTAATGTTAGAAAACACAGGTGATGTAATTGAAAAACGGGCAAATATTTATGCTCAATTCACAATCACATCACCTGTGTTTGCTCAGCTTAGGTATCTCATTGTGCAGATGTAGTCTAGCATATCCAAGAGTACGCAGAAGATGAGGACTGTATGCAACAGACCAATGTACATTACTCACAATAAAGCATTTTTTTTTTAAAAAAACGATTTTCTGGTCATAATTTGAAAACACAACACAGCTCCTATGTAGAAGCACACCCTGTCAGTACTTAAATTTGCCAAGCACACATGGGGGCGTATTTACAAGGACCTTGCACCAGGGGGAAATGACTTAAATTAAAATGGGGAAAATAACGTCAAAGTGACTCAAAGGCCTTGTAAATATGCCCCAAGCAGCCTATGAAACTCTAGCAGTACATTTCAAGAAACCTAATTGACTTCAAGAAACGTTTTTAAACACATGAAGTAAACTATTTATTCACCCACATTCATGGGGAAGTGACTTAAAATGCCCTAACACACATGAAAGCGTATTTTTAAGGCCCTTGCACCATTTTGCGTCACTTTTAACATGGCTAGGTAACTCAAAGAAACAAAGTCTAAATTTGCCAAGCACACATGGGGGCGTATTTACAAGGACTTTGCACCACGGGAAATGTCTTAAATTAAAATGTGGAAAATAACATCAAAGTGACTCAAAGGCCTTGTAAATATGCGTCAAGCAGCCTATGAAACTCTAGCAGTACATATCAAGAAACCTAATTGATTTCAAAAAACGTTTTTAAACACATCAAAAAAACAAATTATTTTCCCACATTCATGAGGAAGTGACTTAAAATGCCCTAACACACATGAAAGCGTATTTTTAAGGCCCTTCCACCACTTTTGCGTCACTTTTAACATGGCTATGTAACTCAAAGAAACAAAGTCTAAATTTGCCAAGCACACATGGCGGCGTATTTACAAAGACTTTGCAGCACGGGGAAATGTCTTAAATTAAAATGGGGAAAATAACATCAAAGTGACTCAAAGGCCTTGTAAATAAGCCTCAAGCAGCCTATGAAACTCTAGCAGTACATATCAAGAAACCTAATTGATTTCAAAAAACGTTTTTAAACACATCAAGTAAATCACTTATTTACCCACATTCATGGGGAAGTGACTTTAAATGCCCTAACACACATGAAAGCGTATTTTTAAAGCCCTTCCACCACTTTTGCATCACTTTTAACATGGCTATGAAACTCAAAGAAAATAAATCTATTTGTAAAACACTTGACACAAAGCAACATTTTAAATACACAACTTTCTTCATAAATTTATCCCTAAAGCATAATATTCTCTATCTAAATTAAATGAATCTTTTCTCACCTTAGCAAATACTTTTTGAGTTTCAAAACAGTCTCAGACACACACCAATTTTTCTTTAGCAGAGCAAAAGGTATGCACTCCAGAGGCTGCAACCATCAATGGCACAGAAATGCTGTCATTCATAACACATATCTCTCATGTCACCCAATCAAAACTCTTCCCTCACTTTTTTCAAATCAACACCCTTCCCCCCTCTGCCCTTTCTGCCTTTTTTCCATAGCAACCACCTCCTGAAAGACCTGTCATGTTTACAAGTTCACACAACAATGTTTCAATTGAACTCTGAACTCTCAGTACACCTGCGTATCCAGTGCAATCTTTCATAAAATGATTTTTTCTTGACCATTCAAATTACATCATTCAAAGAACTCATCCATGTACCCTAACTTTCTGTTTTCAGCAATCAAAATCCACCAATCACTGCTACTGAATCATTAGCACAGAAACTCCACACTTTTTTTCATTACATACTCCTACTATTTCAACTGCCATTTCATTCCCACACTTCATCTGACTGCAGCTGAACCTCCTCTCACCATGTTTTCTGTCTGGATTGTTGGACATAGTTACATCCACTGGGCTCAAAGGTATGCTGATAACAGAAATTTACACAACCTCAATTTACAAAATGTGGAAATCAACTGGATTGGTCACAGAGGATTAAGATGTCACCAATTGATACCATTGGTGAAAACCTTTTTGCATTTGCCAAACCCTGACCTGTTAATTGTGCACTGTGGAGGAAATGACTTGGGTACTTTGACTGGGGTAGGTCTGGAAATGCTTTTAAAGGACACCTTTGAGCAATTGATGGCACTTTTTCCTCAAACTGCCTTGGTATATTCAAATATATGCCAAAGACAGAAATGGAAGTGGTCCAACCAATTTTGTCCACAAATTGAGAAATCGAGGAAGCATGTAAATAAGTCTGTTTCAGCTTACATGAGAGACCATGGAATGGGCTCCATCTACAACAATAACTTGCGTTACTACATGCAAGATATCTACAGAGTAGATGGAGTTCACTTCTCAGATGAGGGGAACAGAGTTTTCATCCTGAATTTAAGACTATGTATTGGTACCTACTTATAAGTACCTAAATCTACCACATACCCAAAAGCTCTTCTCAGAGCTACCCTAACTATGATCACTCTAAACAAATTTTAAATGTAACTTTTTTTTTACAAATTTTCACGATTTACGCTTTCCGGAGCGCTACCCGGTACGCGCACCGGAGGCTAACCGCGCAAAAATTTGAAAAAAAAATGTGTTTTTTTTGCACATATGGGCCTCCTCAGCCACCCTCAGAAAACCTAGGGGGTCAGGATACGTCTACCGTGGCCCCTTCTACCCATTCTGAACATTATTTGCCCTCCATCTTGTATCTCAATTCTACCGAAACACAAAATGGAGGACTCCCGTAACGCTGCCGGTTCGCGTACCGGGGCGCGCACCGGGAAGCGCTCGCTTAAAAAAGGTGGGAAAGTAATTCACAGAAAAACCACTGGAGACACTTTCACCAAATATAGATTAGCTCATACTACTACAAATCCCTACCATTTTCACACATTTGATTGGAATTCCATTTAGCCATTTAGCCTGTAGAACTCTCTAAATACCCTGAGGTAAATTACTTCACAAAACACATCTGGACTGTGGGAATTGTCAACCAATTAAAATGTTACTTTCATTTTCTACTTTTTTTACCTGACATTTGATTGGTTATGTACCTGAATATATATAAAGAAATAGAGAGAAACACAGCCATTTTGACTACTACTTCCTGAAGTACATTGCAAGAACATTTTCACTGACAACTTAAACTTGTTTTTAAAAGGTAAGATGTTATTTTGAAAACTGAAGTATATTGTGCACTTTAAGTTAATATGGAAAACTTTTTCTGATAGTTATATACTATCCCTCTGTAATAGTTATAGATTTAGATAGACTTCTCTGTTATAGTTATGGATGGATTTAGGCTTGTCTTGTATAATTATGAATTTACTAAGGTTTCATCACATACACATTTTTATATTTCTACTACCAGTCTGATACCATACACTGCCCAAAGATAAATTCACTGTTAAATTAATCCCAACAGTGCCCTATCTCTACTGATATATATATATGTTTTTATGCAAATTTCAGGCAAAATGGAAGGAGAACAAAAAGTGTCATTTGAAATTGTCCTTGAAGAGACCAATCAAGAAAACATTGAACCAAATGACATTGAATTCATGGATGAATCACAAGACCATGAACTACTACAATGTGTACAATCTGTAGATGTCCTCCTTCAAAATGAGGACATTTCAGACACTCAAATGTTGCAAGTTATGTTCACTGAAAATGACGACATTTCAGACAGTCAAATGTTAGACGTTCTATTAAATTTTGAAAAACAATCACAAAAAAAAAAACAAAAAAAAAAACAACAAAACGAACAATCAATAAACATACAATATTTGAAAAGTCTATCATTCTTTTTTCCTCATAGTACGCTCCCCGGACCGCTTCCCGGTGCGCGTACCGGGCGCTCCCCACGCAAAAAAAATGATTTTTTTTTTTTTTGCCCCGCGGGGCCTTTCAAAGCCTCCACATCAAACCTAGGGGGTCAGGGAGGATCTACTATGCCCCCTTATGGTCATTTCCCCCTTTGTTTTGGCCTCCTCTTGTCTCTCGAGCCTACCGAGAGACAAGATGGCGGCCGCTCCGGACTGTTTAGAATGTTGACAGACACCGGAGAGCCAATCAGCTTCGCTTCGCTAAGTTCCGTTACGCGTCAAGTACGCGAACCGGGGTGCTAACCGGGGCGCGCTTACAGATATATATATTTTTTTTAACGTTCATTTCTCAAAATCCACTGGAGCACATATATTGAGACCTAGCAAAGGCACATCGGGCAAACAATATCTACAATTTTGCCAAGTTTCATGTAAATCCATTCAGCCGTTCAAGCTAAAAGTGAGTCCAACCGCCCTATGGAAAATTGCATGGTAAAAACGTGTTTTGGGACCCCCCTTTTTTCTCAGCCCCCCCTTGACGAAATCCCCCCAAAATTTCTGGGGCTGCTCAGAAACAAAATGTTCCATTTTCCTGAATATTTCAGCCAATTCCGTCCTCAAACGCTAAAGTTATTCGACATAGAATTTTCAAAAATCCCATAGAGAAAAAATCCTAACTATATATACCTACTGGCGACCGCCAGTAGGTAATATATATGTTGTCAGTATGTAGTTATAGTTCGGGCCACGTTTCTATAGGAAAAGTGTTTTTGACTTGCCTATAACTCAAGAATCTTCCCAAATGTTCTCATAAATGTGTGCCAGTAATTCTTGTTGTGCATGGAAATTTTCAGGGCGATCTGTCAAACGGGGTTGAAAAAAAAGGGGGGGGGTCAAAAAAGTGTGTTCCCCATGTTAATTCCCTTAGGGTCATTAGACACGCCTGCAGTCCTAACCCCTAGACAGAATGACACCACATTTGGCAGAAAGGTAGCTTTTGGGTAGCACATTACGCTTTTTGTTATTTGGTGGAAATCCATTCAGAAGTTTGTGAGAAATTAAAAGATGTCCAAATTTGTATATCTATGAATGTGAAGCCTTCGCAATTAAAGACGAGATTGTGCACAGGTCTGTAGTGCTCTCATTGGCTGCCAACACCTCAACCAGAAAGTTTTTCCAGCCATTTTGGACAAGGTACAAATACCCTAACCCACTAGCCTTGCTTCTGGGATCCCAGAGGGACCCCGGCAGGGGAAAAAAGCATATTTTAAAAATTCACAGTGATTGTCATGAATTTTCACGTATTGCACCGTGAATTAAAAAAAACAAAGCATGGTCACCTGCGCTTGTTATAATTGTAGCCCCTGAGTGGGCCAAGTCCTGGGGGTATGCCAAGTTCACGTTTACTCATAAACCCACGCAGATACTCAAGCACCCACAGATACACTCAGGAACTCACATCCACACACAAACCCACTCATGCTTCCACTCACAGAGCCACTCAGATAGTCTCACAGACCCATTCAGACACTAATGCACCCACACACAGACCCACTAAGAGACTCACAGACACACTCAGACACTCATGCACTCATTCACAGACTGACTCACACTTTCATGGAAGCACCTGCAAACCCTCTCAGGCACTATGACACCCACTCACAGACATACTCATAAATTCACACATCCACTCAGACACCAACTCAGGCACTCATGCTCCCACTCACAGACCCACTCAGGCATCCCCACACCTAGTGAGACACTTATGTACCTACTCCCAGACCCACTCATACACTCACACACCCACAGACAGACCCACTAAGACACTCTCAAACCCACTCACAGACCCACTCAGACACTAATGCACTAACTCACACACTCAATCAAAAAGGTTGAAGGTGACAGGAAATAAAATAAAAAAACCTTAAAAATCCACTGAAAAAACAAAGGTTACAAGCACATATAGGGGTCGATTAGGATGGCGGACGGAAATGGCTACTGTCCGCCATGGTGGGGGAAATTTTACTCCCGGCCGCGCCGCGGAGATTCCGCGTTTGGGATTAGGATAATCATGTCACGAAACTCCGACCGCGGCGGACGGATCATAACCAACACCGTCCGCGGTGGACGGAACACATCCAACTCCGTCCGCGGCGGACGGAGTCCAATGAACAACCACTGCCGCGGACGGAAATGACCGCGGAAAATAACACATGTACCGCCATACCTGTGAATACTCCGTGGCCGCAATTAGGATTAATCCGCCCGGACCACGGTACTCACAGCCATCCACGTCCGCGGCGGAAAGAATGCTACGATAACCACAGCATCACTGCGGAAGGCCAACACGCACAACATCCCTAGCGGCAAACAAATGTCAGGAAGTCTACCGCTAGTCCAAAACAAACATACCAACATTGACAACGCCCCCCCCCCAACATCAAGCACAAGCCGCCATGACACGTCCCAATTATCCAATAATGCACACTAGTCAACACGCCCACCTACCACCTGACTGCCAACAACCATTGAGACACGACTATAAAATGACACACACACGCTACCACAATCCTTTGCATCACAGCATTGCTGCTAGCAAGAGGCCAAAATCGAGATACTGCAAACTCACATAGAAGACACACAACCACCACCCTACCACACCCACCACACAAACACCCACCACACAAATCCTACACATCACACACCACACACCTGCACCCCCCAACTCACTCAACTCACACACTGAGCACCACACACCATGGCACCCAAAAAAAAAACCAAATTCACGGAGACAGAGTTGAGGGTAATGGTAGATGAAATACTCCGTGTTGAGCCCCACATCTTCGGGGCCCAAGTCCATCAGACGTCCGTGGCGCAAAAGAACCACATGTGGGACAGGATCGTCACTCGGGTGAATGCCTCGGGGACTGTGCCGAGGACGAAGCATGACATTCAGAGGCGGTGGCATGACCTGAAGACCAGGGTCAAGGGCATCCGAGCTAAAAACTTTGCCAGAGCCAATCATACTGGCGGTGGCACACCCCCGGAGCCCATACCCTACACCGATTGGGAGGAGAAGGTGCTGGTGATACTACACCCAGAGAGCCTAGACGGACTTGACGAAGGAGAAGAGACTGGTGAGTACAAACCAAGCACCACGATCAGCACGACATGGTCAGGCTCACACAACTGAGAAGAAACATCCCCTACGCCCCAACCCATGCACGTTGGACACCAACTCACTAACATGTCCATGGCTCCCAACAGGCCCCCATGCTCACGGGGAGGGTGCTGGTGGTGGTGGTGGTGGTGGTGGAGGGTGGGGTGTGTGAGAGGCCCAAACTACAACTCCCAACAGGCCCCCATGCTCACGGGGAGGGTGGTGGTGGTGGTGGTGGTGGAGGGTGGGGTGTGTGAGAGGCCCAAACTACAACTCCCAACAGGCCCCCATGCACACGGGGAGGGTGGTGGTGGTGGTGGTGGTGGAGGGTGGGGTGTGTGAGAGGCCCAAACTACAACTCCCAACAGGCCCCCATGCTCACGGGGAGGGTGGTGGTGGTGGTGGTGGTGGTGGAGGGTGGGGTGTGTGAGAGGCCCAAACTACAACTCCCAACAGGCCCCCATGCTCACGGGGAGGGTGGTGGTGGTGGTGGTGGTGGAGGGCGGGGTGTGTGAGAGGCCCAAACTACAACTCCCAACAGGCCCCCATGCACACGGGGAGGGTGCTGGTGGTGGTGGTGGTGGAGGGCGGGGTGTGTGAGAGGCTCAAACTACAACTCCCAACAGGCCCCCATGCTCACGGGGAGGGTGGTGGTGGTGGTGGTGGTGGTGGAGGGTGGGGTGTGTGAGAGGCCCAAACTACAACTCCCAACAGGCCCCCATGCTCACGGGGAGGGTGGTGGTGGTGGTGGTGGTGGAGGGCGGGGTGTGTGAGAGGCCCAAACTACAACTCCCAACAGGCCCCCATGCACACAGGGAGGGTGCTGGTGGTGGTGGTGGTGGAGGGCGGGGTGTGTGAGAGGCCCAAACTACAACTCCCAACAGGCCCCCATGCTCACGGGGAGGGTGGTGGTGGTGGTGGTGGTGGAGGGTGGGGTGTGTGAGAGGCCCAAACTACAACTCCCAACAGGCCCCCATGCTCACGGGGAGGGTGGTGGTGGTGGTGGTGGTGGAGGGCGGGGTGTGTGAGAGGCCCAAACTACAACTCCCAACAGGCCCCCATGCTCACGGGGAGGGTGGTGGTGGTGGTGGTGGTGGTGGTGGAGGGCGGGGTGTGTGAGAGGCCCAAACTACAACTCCCAACAGGCCCCCATGCACACGGGGAGGGTGCTTGTGGTGGTGGTGGTGGAGGGTGGGGTGTGTGAGAGGCCCAAACTACAACTCCCAACAGGCCCCCATGCTCACGGGGAGGGTGGTGGTGGTGGTGGTGGTGGAGGGCGGGGTGTGTGAGAGGCCCAAACTACAACTCCCAACAGGCCCCCATGCACACGGGGAGGGTGCTGGTGGTGGTGGTGGTGGAGGGCGGGGTGTGTGAGAGGCCCAAACTACAACTCCCAACAGGCCCCCATGCACACGGGGAGGGTGCTGGTGGTGGTGGTGGTGGAGGGCGGGGTGTGTGAGAGGCCCAAACTACAACTCCCAACAGGCCCCCATGCTCACGGGGAGGGTGCTGGTGGTGGTGGTGTCGGTGGAGGGTGGGGTGTGTGCGACAGGAAACAGAAATGTCTAAAAATCAACATAACCATGTAATGTCCACATCACTGACCAGCTCTATCTTGTCCCTCAGGTGATCGTCAACTGACTGGGGAAACCAGTACCCGGCCGCCAGCCTCGCCTCCCACACCTACAGGACTCTCTGGTGACGAGGACACAGGCAGCTCCGGTGCGGAGGATGGAGCGGGACCAAGCACGCAGCCAGGGCCATCTGGCTCACAGGGACTCCCGGGACCGACCAACGTCGCAACTGTGACTCCAGCGACACCTGTCTCTGTGATCTGCACAGTCCCCACCACCACCAGTACCACCAGTACCACCAGTACCACCAGTACCACCAGCACCACCAGCACCACGACTCCTGCCGGTGCCACCCAGCATAACCCAGCGCACAACGCTGGTCCATCGGCCCCACACACAAGCAGTGTGAGTGGGCCACAAACACAGGCAACGGGACAGCAGCCAATCAGGCGAGCCACACACCGCCGTGCAGAGGAAGGACAGCTACCCCAGCCAGTGGCACAGTCCCTACAAGCCCTTGCCAGGTGCCAGGCGTCATACGACCGGTCCCAGGCAAACGCAGATCGTGCACACCAGGACTCAGTGGACAACACCAACATCCAGCGCGAAATCTGTGGCATCCTTGGCCAGATGTTGCAGATCATGGGCCAGCAGGCAACGATGTGGAGGGAATGGGTTGCCCGGAACAACCCCCCCCCCCTCCACCAAGTGTCGTAGCGCCACCGCCACCGTCACCTCCGCCTCCACCGCCACCTCCGCCTCCACCGCCACCGTCACCTCCGCCTCCACCGCCGCCACCACCACCTGTGCCCCTGGCGACGGATGTGGCCCTTCAACAACCTGCCATCCCAGCTGACTCTGTTCCACCTCAGAGACGGAGGGGCCGGCCGAGGCAGGAAGTGGCTGAGAGCAGTGTTGAAGCGCCATCCACACGCTCCAAGAGGGGACGACCATGACAATGTCACAGCCTGTGCCAGACATTCACCCAGCTAAGTATCCTGTCCCACAGACAATCATTCCCACTGGTCTGCTGGACTACCCTGACACCCCCCAATGTGGTGTCAGCACGGACATTTCCTCTGCCATTACCTTCAACTCCAACTCCCTCCACCCCACTTACTTGTAAATATTCACCAGCACAGAAGCACAACCTGTAAATAAATAGCACCTACTCACACAATGATGTTTTGCCTCCATGTTTATTCACATGATTGCCTTCAGAAACAGACGTAAACAGGTTCAGGGATGACAGTCGTACATGATCATGGCGCTGCGGGAGTGACCTAGAGAAAATCAGAGACAGCAAACACACGTCAGGAAACAGATTCACACACATCACAACACAATGCACAGCAACATTACACAAACGACAACCATCACAAAAGCATGGGATGAGAGCACACACATCATGGAGACTTGTATGTCCAAAGAAATGAAGACACACATAAGCAACCATCACAAACAAGAACACCCAGCTGATTAACCCCACATCCACACAACACCAGCAAACATACATGAGGCATTGTCAACCGCCACTAGAGGTAGTTACTCACATTCAAGGGAAGTAGCGATCTATGAGCTGGCGCCTCTGGTCCACACCTTCTTCCTCACCACTATCCTCATCAGTCGACATGGGTGGGATGGGAGGCCGAGGAACTCCTTCGTCTTCAGGGTCCAACAGCAGTTCAATGTCATTGCGTACTGCCAGGTTGTGGAGCATACAGCAGGCAATCACGATCCTGCATACTTTTCCTGGTGAGTAAGGCAGGGCCCCTCCGGTCTTATCGAGGCACCGAAACCGAGACTTTAGCAGTCCAAAGGTACGTTCGATGACTCTCCGTGTCCTTCCATGTGCATCATTGTACCGCATTTCACCCGCTGTTCTCGGATTACGTAGGGGACTGAGGAGCCAGGGCCGGTTTGGGTAAGCCGAGTCGCCTATGTAGGGGGATGACAGAGACAAACATCACAACAAGATATGGTGGGTACCCCATGCAACACAGAGATCACAAGAGTCCCCACTGCACACTCACCAACAAGCCACGCTTTACCGGGTCGCAGATTAGCCATGAGTCGTGGGACATTGCTGCTCCGCATGATGTGGGCGTCATGTGCAGATCCTGGAAATCTTGCACACACATGTGAGATGATGTTGTTTGCCAGGCACACCACCTGCACGTTCAGCGAATGGAAGTGTTTGCGATTCCTGAACACTTGTTCCCGTGCCCGTGGTGGAATGATTGCGATGTGTGTGCCATCAATTGAGCCCACAACGTGAGGTATGTGGCCCAGTGCATAGAAATCAGCTTTGACAGCTGGCAACTCTTCCGGACGTGGGAAATGTATGGAGTCATCCTTGTACAGCATCATAGCTGTTAAGACATCCCGAAGAACCGTGCTGAACATGGCCTGTGACATCCCCCCGGCATGTCCAACTGTGTACTGAAATGTGCCAGTAGCAAATAAATGGAGTACCGCCATGACCTTTGCAGTGGGTGTAATCGACCCAGGATACGTCCTACGTGGCTGCAGATGAGGAGACAATTGAGCCACAAGCTCCAGCAACCGACGTCGATCCAGCCGGAATTTCCGAATCATCTCCTCGTCAACCATATCCTCCAGCACAGTGTATGGCCGATGCACATTTGTAGCCCTCCTGTGTGGGAGAGAGATGTAACTTAGGTCAACTTGCAAACGACGCATACGTGTACAACTCCATCACATGTGAACCTTACTGACAATACTTCAGTCTGCACCCTAATGTTTAGTAGCCACATCACAGACACACATGCAACTGCATGCACACTAACGATAATTATACACACGCCATGTCATCAAGCAAAAATGCCAACACCAATAATGATGTACATACGGTAATTACATGCATGGTGACACAACGTACAAAACACATACACGGAATGCATGTGTACCACCACCACTGTAGTCACCTCGCCAGAACAAGACACAGACAACAGATGCATAATTTGGGCACACAGCCGTGATGTACTGTGTAGTTGTGAAGATGTAAGAACGTATGTAGGGTCACACCCGACGTCAACACGTACAAATGCACATCTGTTGCCCATTGTGTGCCGACCGATGGGCATTGCATGGACACACATGCTACATTGTATGACATATGACTTTTCCCTATCACGCTCACATCCCTCATGACGCAACTGCACACAACACATCACGGTGCAGCGTCTGACAAGATAACATAATTGGCGCGGCCATGGCGGTGCTCAACTTCCGCTACTTCCCAAAGGCCATACGCGGCCAGCGTCCCTCTTCCCATTGGCTGCATGTGCGGGGACCGTCACGGGCACACATCGGCAACCGCACGTGCAAGCCTCAGGCACGGATGCTTCAGTTGCAACAATGTACTATCACTGGCGCCTCCATGGCGGTGCACGTACTCAGCGGGGGAGGTGCAGGCCTATACACCCTGTAGATGTACGCAATGGACATGCCAGTTCATGACCCCCCTTACAGTCACCTTGCATCATCCACCGTACACCGGCCGGAGCGGCCGGGCCTAGGACGGCCGTGCCCGGCCATGAACACAACCGCCGTGCCCGGCCATGAACACAACCGCCGTGCCCGGCCATGAACACAACCGCCGTGCCCGGCCATGAACACAACCGCCGTGCCCGGCCATGAACACAACCGCCGTGCCCGGCCATGAACACAACCGCCGTGCCCGGCCATGAACACAACCACCGTGCCCGGCCATGAACACAACCGCATGGCCGGGCACGGCGGTTGTGTTCATGGCCGGGCATATGGCCAATCGCAAGTAGCGGAAGCTGGGCACCGCAACAACAGGGCCAGTAATTGGCCCATTTCACGATCACGCTTCCAGGGCTGACCAATTGCTGGCGACGTATGCCACTGACACGTGCTGAGGGCCCTATATATGTGTGTTGGCCAAAATGACACTTCCTACCCTGGGGACCAGTGCTGCCTGTTCACCTCGACCTGCTGCTGCTGCTGAGCTGACCACCGACTGCTGCCTGTGACCATCACCTCGACCTGCTGCTGCTGCTGAGCTGACCACCGACTGCTGCCTGTGACCATCACCTCGACCTGCTGCTGCTGCTGAGCTGACCACCGACTGCTGCCTGTGACCATCACCTCGACCTGCTGCTGCTGCTGCTGAGCTGACCACCGACTGCTGCCTGTGACCATCACCTCGACCTGCTGCTGCTGCTGCTAAGCTGACCACCGACTGCTGCACTAGTGCCATACTCCGTGATCTTGCCATGTCGAGAGGCAAAGAGATCCGGTCTCGACCCTTCACCGCCGCGGAGCTTGATGTCCTCGTGGACGGTGTACTCCGCAACTATGGACGCCTCTACGGCGCACCAGGACGGGTGGTAAGTGCAGTGTGGGACATGTTGGTGTGCGTGAGGGGGCCAAATAATGTGGCCTATTCCTATCTTAGCTGTGTAGTGTGGGCTAGACATATGTTCCTGATTGTGCATGGCTGCTGACAGTTACGTCTTGCCCCTATGTGTGTGACAGGCCACCTGTCCACTGACTTAAACCCTTTTGTCTCCCATCATGGTAGGTCAAGCTGCACCTTCACAAGGACCTGTGGAGGAGCATAGCACGGGAAGTACGGGCATTGGGGGTGTGCAACAGACATACACACTGCCACAAACGCTGGGACGACATTTCCAGGCTAAGCAAGAATGTAGCGGAAGTAACACTGGGCCTGATTCCAAGGACGCCCCGTCTGGCCCGACGCTCCATGACCCCTCTCATGCACCGTATCATTGCAGTGACGCATCCTGAACTGGCCGAACGTCTGAGTGCCGATCAACAGCAAACTAGCGGTGAGCAAACTGTCTGTGTAGGAAACCTGTGAGTGCTATGCATGTATTGGTGCACAGACACACTATTGAGTTCCGTGTTGCGTATGTATGTCTGTGATGCCATTTTGGTCCCATTGGGTGGTTCTCATTTGACATCCAGGTCCGCCATGTTGACACGCCACTTGCTTAGTAGTTGAGTGTTGAAGCACATCCTCTAGTTGTCCATGGCCCCATGGCAGGTAATGTGAGGATGACTGGTAGAGGTGGGCCATGTGCAGGATGAGGGCTACAAAATCTTTGTCAGCTATGTAATTTGGCAATCCTGTTCCTTCTGAACGTCAGTCTGCCCATGACTCACACATCTTTTATGTGCATTTCAGGTATGACAGAGGACACTCAGCCACAGACGGTGGAGAGTAGTCGAGGAAATGAGTCCGGCTCAGACTTCGCACACACGCAGACTGACACAGAGGAGGCCAGCGCCGGAGAGGGGGACAGGACCGTCCCTGAGGACTCGCATGTGGAGACACCATCGTCCTCCTCGTCGGACACTCTTGGTGAGCCTGCACTGTTGTCACAGACTGGGAGTGGGCACTTATCACCTTCTGTCGGAAGACAGCACACAGGGCCCACACTTCCACAAACTGCACCATGTACTGTTCGTGGCCGGAGGAGTAGGGGGAGCAGAGTGGCGTTCGGTGCAGGCACCGCTGCCCCTGCCACGGTGAGCCAAAATGCACTGTGTGCTGAGGCCGTTGATCTGCTGCGACAGCTGTGTGTGGGGCAGACCAATATGACAAGTGCTTTCCAGGACCATGATAGGAAGTTGGGGCAGGTGGTGGCTTTCATGGAAGGGATGCATGGCGATCTTGCAGGTCTACACAGGACAGTGCAGTCATTGGCAAGCAGTGTGTCGTCTGCAATAGTACAGTCGCATGAACAGGGTGCTACTTCGGTTTCCCCATCTACACCACTGGATGTCTCAGGGGGTAGTGATTATTCTGAGCAGGACTCAAATACAGGTTATTGCACTAGAAGCAGCGTCAGACAGCACGTCAGGGCACGCAGGGCACAGACCCCATCCCCTAGATCAGCTAACTCTGTTCAATTAGACGACGTCAGATACACTGGAGTACACACACAGGATCCGCAAGTGTTGTTGGGGGACATGCCTTCAGGAGCTACACAGGCATTCAACACAAAAGGTACTCCCAAGGCAAGGGATACTCACATGTCCATGGACTGTACCTTGGACAAGGCCAGTCAGAAGACAAAGGCACCTAGTTGGAGCAGGGAGACTCCCAAGGGCAGGCCCACAGCAGAGGAAAGGGACACTCCCAGGGACAGTGACAAGACAAAGGCACCTACTAAGAGCAGGGAGACTCCCAAGGGCAGGCCCACAGCAGAGGAAAGGGACACTCCCAGGGACAGTGACAAGACAAAGGTACCTACTAAGAGCAGGGAGACTCCCAAGGGCAGGCCCACAGCAGAGGAAAGGGACACTCCCAGGGACAGTGACAAGACAAAGGCACCTACTAAGAGCAGGGAGACTCCCAAGGGCAGGCCCACAGCAGAGGAAAGGGACACTCCCAGGGACAGTGACAAGACAAAGGCACCTACTAAGAGCAGGGAGACTCCCAAGGGCAGGCCCACAGCAGAGGAAAGGGACACTCCCAGGGACAGTGACAAGACAAAGGCACCTACTAAGAGCAGGGAGACTCCCAAGGGCAGGCCCACAGCAAAGCAAGGTCCATCTCCCAAGGGCAGGGACACACACAGAGAGCAGGTGTCTACTGGAGACAGGTGCACCACAGACGACAAGTCTGCTGGCAGGAACAGGGCGGCGACCAGGGCACAGGCTACATCCAGAGACAACACTCCACCTAAGGATAAGGCACATCCTACGGACAAGGCATCTAGCATGGACAATGGCGCAATCAAGGACAGGCATACTTCACCCCTGGCTGCACTGAGGCTGATGTTTTCTACTAAACTCCAAACTGATGTCTCCGCCGCGGAGTCCCCCCATACCTCCACTCCCATCCAGGCCAGTCAGAAGCAGAGGAGGGTGTCCCCTGTTGTTGCATCCCCCATTACACATGATTACGAGTCCAGGCGGCAGGCACAGAGCAAACGACAAGCAGGCTCCAGCACGTCCCCAGATACCAGATCCCCGGCAGCAGATGCTCCACCTATGGTGGGTGCTGATTGTTTGGCGTCCCTACCACTTGGCAGTCCTGTCCTGTCCAGGGTGCACTCACACATCCCTAAGAAACGCAGACACACACCATTGACACCTGCCAACCCCGATTTGGCTCTAGGTCAGCTATCCCCAGCTCCCAGGCCCACCCTGCCTCCAGGCCCATACAGCCCTGTGGCTCATCATTTCAGTTGTCACAGTGGCGCTGGTGCAGTTGACTCTCATGTATCAGATGGTGGCACAGTGTCAGTTGTGCCCTCTCCTGTTGCAGGTCCTGGCAGTGTATCTGGGTCTATGGCTCACGTGTCAGTTAGGAGATCTGTGGCTGTGTTGCACACTCCTGTTTCTGGTGCTGGCAGTCTGTCTGGGTCAGTGGCTCACGTGTCAGTGACTACATCTGTGGCTGTGTCTCACACTCCTGTTGCTGGTGCTGCCAGTGTGTCTGGGTCCGTGGCCCATGTGTGTGTCACTCGGGCTGTGGCTGTGTCTCACACTCCTGTTGCTGGTGCTGCCAGTGTGTCTGGGTCCGTGGCCCATGTGTGTGTCACTCGGGCTGTGGCTGTGTCTCACACTCCTGTTGCTGGTGCTGCCAGTGTGTCTGGGTCCGTGGCCCATGTGTGTGTCACTCGGGCTGTGGCTGTGTCTCACACTCCTGTTGCTGGTGCTGCCAGTGTGTCTGGGTCCGTGGCCCATGTGTGTGTCACTCGGGCTGTGGCTGTGTCTCACACTCCTGTTGCTGGTGCTGCCAGTGTGTCCGAGGCAGGTAGTTCACGCAGTCCCCTTGAATCTGTGATGTGAGGTGCTGAACACTTCACTCAAATGTTATTTCACATGGTGTGTCCATTGAGAACTGCGTGGCACTCTTGTGGTTCCTGTGACGGGTTGGTAGGGACACGTACTTGTGCAGCCTATGATGTACCTGCTCTGTACTCTACATTGCCCTGTTGATGCTCTGATACTGCATACTGCCCTCTCGTTACCTGCCTATGATGTACCTGCTCTGTACTCTACAATGCCCTGTTGATGCTCTGATACTGCATTCTGCCCTCTCGTTACCTGCCTATGATGTACCTGCTCTGTACTGCGCATTGCCCTGTTGATGCTCTGATACTGCATTCTGCCCTCTCGTTACCTGCCTATGATGTACCTGCTCTGTACTGCGCATTGCCCTGTTGATGCTCTGATACTGCATACTGCCCTCTCGTTACCTGCCTATGATGTACCTGCTCTGTACTGCGCATTGCCCTGTTGATGCTCTGATACTGCATACTGCCCTCTCGTTACCTGCCTATGATGTACCTGCTCTGTACTCTACAATGCCCTGTTGATGCTCTGATACTGCATACTGGCCTTTCGTTACCTGCCTATGATGTACCTGCTCTGTACTGCGCATTGCCCTGTTGATGCTCTGATACTGCATTCTGCCCTCTCGTTACCTGCCTATGATGTACCTGCTCTGTACTGCGCATTGCCCTGTTGATGCTCTGATACTGCATTCTGCCCTCTCGTTACCTGCCTATGATGTACCTGCTCTGTACTGCGCATTGCCCTGTTGATGCTCTGATACTGCATACTGCCCTCTCGTTACCTGCCTATGATGTACCTGCTCCGTACTCTACATTGCCCTGTTGATGCTCTGATACTGCATTCTGCCCTCTCGTTACCTGCCTATGATGTACCTGCTCTGTACTGCGCATTGCCCTGTTGATGCTCTGATACTGCATACTGCCCTCTCGTTACCTGCCTATGATGTACCTGCTCTGTACTCTACAATGCCCTGTTGATGCTCTGATACTGCATACTGCCCTCTCGTTACCTGCCTATGATGTACCTGCTCTGTACTGCGCATTGCCCTGTTGATGCTCTGATACTGCATTCTGCCCTCTCGTTACCTGCCTATGATGTACCTGCTCTGTACTGCGCATTGCCCTGTTGATGCTCCGATACTGCATTCTGCCCTCTCGTTACCTGCCTATGATGTACCTGCTCTGTACTGCGCATTGCCCTGTTGATGCTCTGATACTGCATACTGCCCTCTCGTTACCTGCCTATGATGTACCTGCTCTGTACTCTACATTGCCCTGTTGATGCTCTGATACTGCATTCTGCCCTCTCGTTACCTGCCTATGATGTACCTGCTCTGTACTGCGCATTGCCCTGTTGATGCTCTGATACTGCATACTGCCCTCTCGTTACCTGCCTATGATGTACCTGCTCTGTACTCTACATTGCCCTGTTGATGTTCTGATACTGCATACTGCCCTCTCGTTACCTGCCTATGATGTACCTGCTCTGTACTCTACATTGCCCTGTTGATGCTCTGATACTGCATTCTGCACTCTCACGTGCTGCCTCTGATGGAGCTGTTCTGTGCAATGGACTGTTGATGCACTTGGCCCCTCTCACGTGCTGCCTCTGATGGGCCTGCTCTGTGCAACGGACTGTTGATGCACTTGGCCCCTCTCACGTGCTGCCTCTGATGGAGCTGTTCTGTGCAATGGACTGTTGATGCACTTAGCCCCTCTCACGTGCTGCCTCTGATGGACCTGCTCTGTGCAATGGACTGTTGATGCACTTGGCCCCTCTCACGTGCTGCCTCTGATGGAGCTGTTCTGTGCAATGGACTGTTGATGCACTTGGCCCCTCTCACGTGCTGCCTCTGATGGACCTGCTCTGTGCAATGGACTGTTGATGCACTTGGCCCCTCTCACGTGCTGCCTCTGATGGAGCTGTTCTGTGCAATGGACTGTTGATGCACTTAGCCCCTCTCACGTGCTGCCTCTGATGGACCTGCTCTGTGCAATGGACTGTTGATGCACTTGGCCCCTCTCACGTGCTGCCTCTGATGGAGCTGTTCTGTGCAATGGACTGTTGATGCACTTGGCCCCTCTCACGTGCTGCCTCTGATGGAGCTGTTCTGTGCAATGGACTGTTGATGCACTTAGCCCCTCTCACGTGCTGCCTCTGATGGACCTGCTCTGTACTCTACAATGCCCTGTTGATGGTCTGATACTGCATACTGCCCTCTCGTTACCTGCCTATGATGTACCTGCTCTGTACTGCGCATTGCCCTGTTGATGCTCTGATACTGCATACTGCCCTCTCGTTACCTGCCTATGATGTACCTGCTCTGTACTGCGCATTGCCCTGTTGATGCTCTGATACTGCATTCTGCCCTCTCGTTACCTGCCTATGATGTACCTGCTCTGTACTGCGCATTGCCCTGTTGATGCTCTGATACTGCATACTGCCCTCTCGTTACCTGCCTATGATGTACCTGCTCCGTACTCTACATTGCCCTGTTGATGCTCTGATACTGCATTCTGCCCTCTCGTTACCTGCCTATGATGTACCTGCTCTGTACTGCGCATTGCCCTGTTGATGCTCTGATACTGCATACTGCCCTCTCGTTACCTGCCTATGATGTACCTGCTCTGTACTCTACAATGCCCTGTTGATGCTCTGATACTGCATACTGCCCTCTCGTTACCTGCCTATGATGTACCTGCTCTGTACTGCGCATTGCCCTGTTGATGCTCTGATACTGCATTCTGCCCTCTCGTTACCTGCCTATGATGTACCTGCTCTGTACTGCGCATTGCCCTGTTGATGCTCCGATACTGCATTCTGCCCTCTCGTTACCTGCCTATGATGTACCTGCTCTGTACTGCGCATTGCCCTGTTGATGCTCTGATACTGCATACTGCCCTCTCGTTACCTGCCTATGATGTACCTGCTCTGTACTCTACATTGCCCTGTTGATGCTCTGATACTGCATTCTGCCCTCTCGTTACCTGCCTATGATGTACCTGCTCTGTACTGCGCATTGCCCTGTTGATGCTCTGATGGAGCTGTTCTGTGCAATGGACTGTTGATGCACTTGGCCCCTCTCACGTGCTGCCTCTGATGGACCTGCTCTGTGCAACGGACTGTTGATGCACTTGGCCCCTCTCACGTGCTGCCTCTGATGGAGCTGTTCTGTGCAATGGACTGTTGATGCACTTGGCCCCTCTCACGTGCTGCCTCTGATGGACCTGCTCTGTGCAATGGACTGTTGATGCACTTGGCCCCTCTCACGTGCTGCCTCTGATGGAGCTGTTCTGTGCAATGGACTGTTGATGCACTTAGCCCCTCTCACGTGCTGCCTCTGATGGACCTGCTCTGTGCAATGGACTGTTGATGCACTTGGCCCCTCTCACGTGCTGCCTCTGATGGAGCTGTTCTGTGCAATGGACTGTTGATGCACTTGGCCCCTCTCACGTGCTGCCTCTGATGGAGCTGTTCTGTGCAATGGACTGTTGATGCACTTAGCCCCTCTCACGTGCTGCCTCTGATGGACCTGCTCTGTACTCTACAATGCCCTGTTGATGGTCTGATACTGCATACTGCCCTCTCGTTACCTGCCTATGATGTACCTGCTCTGTACTGCGCATTGCCCTGTTGATGCTCTGATACTGCATACTGCCCTCTCGTTACCTGCCTATGATGTACCTGCTCTGTACTCTACAATGCCCTGTTGATGCTCTGATACTGCATTCTGCCCTCTCGTTACCTGCCTATGATGTCGCTGCTCTGGTGCCCACTTTGCCCATGCTCACGCATACACTGTGATTATACCCCTATTTTGTACAATAAAGGTAGTCTATCAAGTCTCGTGGTCTGTCGTTGTCATTCCTGCTTGCGTACTACAAATGTGTATTCGTATATGCTTCTCATCAGTGGTTTCGGTAACATGACACTCCCCCTCCCTACGTCACGTCCCTTGCTGGTATTCCCCTCCAGACAGCCAATGGTTTGTGCCTTACCTGCGTCGTCGTCCGTAGTGGGCCATGACTAGGACGTGGTGGATCGCGAAGAGCATCGGGAAAGCGTGTAGCGCTGGGTCCATGGTGGTGGTCAGCTTGCGGAGGGTATATCTGCTATGTCACCTATGTTCGCTGTGTGGATTCCGCCGTGTTCAGACAGGTTGTTTTTCCGCTGCGGTTTTATGTGGAGTTTCCGCCATCTTGATTTGGGGGACGGTCTTAGATGTCAGTACGTACGGCGGGGCCTCCGGAAGTGTTCCGTCCGCCACGTGGTCGTGTGTAGTTCGGCGGCGGTGCGTCCTTTTCCGTCGCGGACGGAAACTTGACACGTTTTCCTATCCTGATATGGCGGACGGAGTATCCGCGGCTGGCGGACACGGAAAAGGCTTTTTCCGCCTACTCCAGGGCCGCGGTGGCTCTTCCGTCCGCCATCCTAATGAGCCCCATAGTTAGGAAATACAATTTAAAAAACCTTAAAAATTCACTGAAAAAAAGAAAGATTACATGGATGTTATAGTTCGGAAATAGGATAAAAAAAAGCGTACAAATTCATTAAAAAATCCAAAGGTTACAGGGACGTTATGGTTAGGCTCACATTTCACTAAAACAAAGCTATAGACATTTAGCAG